>NC_038256.2:22672757-22691959 GCF_000004515.6 Glycine max | reverse complement strand
ACACGCACAGAGAGATAAATATATATAATAATATATTTTATAGATATAGAGAGATATATATATATATATAGATATATAGATATATATATATATATATGGTCTGTAGTTATATAAAAAGAATATATATATATATATATATATATATATATATATATATATATATATATATATATATATATATATATATATATATATATATATATATATATATATATATATATATATATATATATATATATATATATATATATATATATATATATATATATATATATATTCTTATAGTAGCTAAATGGGATTTTACACTCCCGGATAATGGGATTTTTTATACAAATTATTATTATTATTATTATTATTATTATTATTATTATTATTATTATTTTGCGTTCATTCAAACAATTATCTTAATATCTAAACTTAAGTTCTTATTTTAAATTCTCTCATCCTTTCATCACACTAGATAAACTTAAGTCTATACTTAGAGGAATTAAAAGTCAAGTAGCACCTACTTTATGCAAGTTGACTAAAAGGCTTTTATTATGTTTTTTTTTTATTTTCTCCAAAATTTATCTTTTACTACCTGGACTTTAATCTTTGAAGTTCTCATCTAATGACTTTGTTTAAAGTTCACATGGAGTTTAAAGTAGTTCTCTACAAGAAAAATAACCTATGTTTACAAACAAAAATCATCATTAGATGTTAAAAATGCAAGTAAATGTATTAAAGTTTTTTTCCTATGGACATTTTGGCCGTCAACTTTCAATGAGCGTAAAATGACGAATTATAATTTGTCAGTATAGGTTTTATATACGAATTTACTTTCACCTACATTTACATTTGATTGTCACTATATGTGGTTCTTACAATCCATAATGTGTGAGTAAAAGTCATTAACTTATATCTACAATATCTAATGGTAGATAAAAACATTAACTTGTACCTACAACCTCAAACTATTGGTAAAAGTCATTAACTTACGCTGACCATTGAAAAACTGTAGGTAGAAACTAGTACCTATAGGCTTTAACTATAGGTAAAAGTCACATAGTAAAAAAATCACGTTGCTCATTACCTATTGGGATGTTTTACATTTCCAAATTGTTATTATTGTTGTTGTTGTTATTATTATTATTATTTAGTTATCTAGATAAAGTGAATATCAATTTATCTAAGTTAATCATCTAAGCTTTTTACAAGTTCAAGGAACTAATCTATGCAATAAGTAATTGTCTTACTTGAAAAAAAGAAGTTCTAGTAGCTTTGGAACATTGAAGCAAACTTTGAAAATTGATAAATATGAACTAATTAAACTCTTCTCTCTCTGGAGGATGAAGGGGACAAAGGTTCATTTTCCAAGAAAGTCACATAATCACAAAAATAAACAAGAGTACTTATGTATCTCAAAACACCTAGTAAAGATGAGATAATATCTAACATCCACAATAACCAACAGAATAGTCCCATCCAAGTAAAGTCACAAAATCACAAAAACAAATAAGAGTGCTTATGTCCCAAAACACCTAGCAAAGTCAAAATGATATCCAATATTCACAATAACCAACAGAATAGCCACATCCAAGTAACCGAGGATCTGCACATTCAAGGAAAGGAGAGAGAATCAAGTAAAGAAAGCTACAACTTACTATATACATATATAGTGTGGATACACTACAATCTATACCATATGCTAACATAAATGATATTGTCAAAATATTATTTTTTAAATTTCAACTCACCTCTAGTTAGGATCGCTTGTAGTTTGATGATTTTTACTAGTAGAACCATTTGTAGGTATCTAAATTAAAAAAAATGTTTTTTCTTTGTAAAATATCATATCATAGTAAAATATTTGAATAAGTTGAATTATAAATTCATACCTATTGATCAATAGATTTTAAGACTTGATTAATTTGTGGATCTTCTACAAATTGCACTTTAAGGACAACAACAAGATTTCCAAGCAAATTCTCCAATTTTTGAATTATATTGTCTGCATAAGAGCTTTGAGATGAACTTGTTTGATGTGGAAGCTTGCTAAGACAATGCACACATCCTCTTTTTTCAGGTCTCTTGACTTTTAACTATATATCTTTTGTCCAATCAGTAGAATCTTGGGTGTTTTGTAAATTTGGTGAACTCTCTGTTTCAAGCATTTTCTTTTTTTAGTTCATCCTACATAAATATACCTTATAAATTATTACCATGCATCAATATTCTCAATACTTCAATGTCACCAAACAAAACTCATTTCCTCATTAGTTACCCCCCTCACACCATAACCCTTTATTAGAAAATTGAGCAAAACAAAACACGAAACAAAGAGAAAGTATTGAAATATAAAAAATTCTTACAATTATAGTAGCAACACTTTTAGTAACAATGCTTCCATCTTTTTGAGTTCAAGAGTCAATATAAATTTCTGCTCAAGAAGGTTTCACTCCTTTAGCCTTTGTTGTCTAACATTAGTAAAAAAATAAATCATCCTATTTGTACTAAGTAATTAAATATTAAAAAAACTATATAAAAGACAAACCATCTCATGAATCCATCTTGAAAGATTCTAGGTTCCCAAGTGATTGAGGTCGAACCCAAATCAAATCAACATTAAAAATGCAGTATCTAGGAAGTGATTCTAGGTCGTCTCCCAATGAGCAATAGTCAACCAAACGTTCATAACAGATAGTAATAAAATAGTAACGAATTGGGGCGGGGGGGGGGGGTTGTTTGTTTTTGTAAATTAAACAGCGAGCAAATTTTAATTAGGAAATATCAGGATTAAAAACACGTTGTTTCCCCTTGATTCACAAGCAAGTCTCTTATCCTAGGTTACGAGAATTTATCCTTTATCAGTTCAACCACTTAATCCAACCCTAAATTAAATTACTAAGCGAAATTTAACATAAGGCAGTCATTATGTGATTAAGCCACACATACACCAATTAATCATGAACGAAACTGATCATTAAACATAAATGTAAATTAAGCGCAGAGACAATTAATCAAGCACTAAGCATGCATGGATTAATAGCAACAAATACAGAGTAATTGCTGAAGAGGAAAAACTGATCAGAATTCAATAGTAATAATAAAACCTCAAAGAGAGTTGTGCTTGATCCTCAAGAGAAAACCATGCTGGAGACTTAGCCTTCCATTAATCAGTAGAAAACAAAATTGCAGATTGAAGAAGAAAACAAATTTTATTGCTACGTGAATAGTAAAAACTGGAATTGCAAAACCTAAAATTATTCTTTCTCCCAAAACGAAAAGGCTTCCTAAAACTAGAACCTTGGTGCTGTTATATAGGTTCTCAGTCCCCAAAGCTTACAAATCTGTTTTAAGTCCAAGCTCATTAATAAAATAAAATCTGGACAAGATAAGATAAGATTTGATAAAATAAAATCTAGATGAAATAAAATCTAGATAAGATAAGATAAAATCTAGATGAAATAATATCTAGATGAGATAAAACTGGATAAGATAAGATTTGGTAGAATAAAATTGTCTGCTCTCTTCAAGTCCAAGCCAAATTCCGAATTCAAGCCTAATTGCTTATAATTCTCCTGAAATTAAATTAAAAACACAAAATTAGTCAAGTAGACCCAAATGATAAAACTGCATAATTAATTTGACAATTAAGGCTAATCAGTAATTAAAATGGTGACAAAAAGGGTTAAGAAATAGGAGAAAATAATGACACATCAAATCCCCCCACACTTAGCCTTTTGCACTCCTGGGCAAAATCAAAAAGCAAAGCGAGGAACAAATCCAGAGACATAAAAGAGAAACAAACAGACACACAAAAACAATTACATATTTCTCAATGAATCTCAAGGAATGAAAAGAATGGATAACATCCAACACGTAAAGAGTTAAAGAATCAAGGCCGTCATGAAAATCATCCAAGCATCTCAAACATGGCAAGATAGTCAATCAGCTCAAGAATGAAAAGTGATAAAGCCTCACAAGATATGCACTCTATCTCTCAAGTGTCTAGGCTACTGTTTACTCTCAGAGCACCCATGAAAACAAACACCACATAGACTTGGCAAGACTCTAAAATTGATAACCACATCACAAACACATGCACATGAGGATCAAAAGGTCTTTTAAGGTTGTAATAGGGCTA
Organism: Glycine max; assembly: GCF_000004515.6. Taxonomy (NCBI): domain Eukaryota; kingdom Viridiplantae; phylum Streptophyta; class Magnoliopsida; order Fabales; family Fabaceae; genus Glycine; species Glycine max. The sequence continues at coordinate 22,687,833 of NC_038256.2, read as the reverse complement.
AGGACAAGGTAGATGAAAGTATGGGATAGTAGCTAAAACCCAAAGGAATAAAGGAGCAATGGGGAATAAGTGGGAAGTAAGAAAAGGTAGTAAACCCCAAAACCAAAATTACAAATTAAGCTTAAAAAAGTAAACCCCAAACAAAATCAACCAAGTCTTCAACCAATCCAAGTCTTCAAACCAAGACCTCGTTTATTCAACTTCATTCTTTTCTGTTTTTTTTGTATTTTTTTTAACGTGAACAATAGCAATTGAAAGCATTTGAAAAATAAAGCAAAAATTAGGCAATATATGCATATACATCAAGCATGGCCAAAATACATCATCAAGTATGGCCAACAAAAACATATCATCCAATGAAGCATACCCCTCCACACTTATTCTCAAAACAATTCCAAAGCTCCAAAATTCCTTAAGGGTAAGGTGAAATCATGGTTTTTCACTTAAGGCTTGTAATGAGCTTCAAAAAAAAGAAAGGGGAACATAGGCTTAAACGGGCTATCAAAGGAATTAATTCAAGGTAGGCTCATTTGGATAGAGGCTTATAAAAACAAAATGCCTAAATCATCTCCCAACATGCATGTGAAGCAAGAAGTATCAACAAGAGTCAAGCCAAGGCTATTGTGCAAGCAATCAATGGGGCAAAACACACCGAATAAAATAGATGATGATGGCTCAAATTCTCACCAAGGGTAAATCTATCACTTCCAATTCGAACTTTCAAAACTAACTTGACATGTAGAGAAAAACAAGGATTTCAATTCACAAAATGCCAAGAAACTCCTATTTCAAAACAATTACCCATTACCTGTACATAACCCAAAATTCAAAGAGAAACATGCAATGTTGTACACAAAACATAAAACCAAAATAACAAAATAAACCTAGAAAAACCTAATAAAATTAACCTATAAAATCTAACAAAATTAAAGAACAATCTCCCCCCCCCCCCCCACACTTAAACAACACATTGTCCTCAATGTAGCACAATCATAAGATCAAGAACAATCAAAACAATCAATAAATTTGGACAAGTGAAATAAAAGTAAAGGAGACAGAAAAAGAAAACTCCCTAAGTCATGGCGAAAGAGAAGTAGGGTGAAGTAAGGAGGTCTCCTCCACCACTACATCCACTAAGCAGGGATTTGTGAAGAATGGTTTCAGCCGGTGTCCATTGACCTTGAAGCTTTTATCTGTGGATTCACTTTTGATCTCAACTGTACCATAAGGAAAAACATTAGTCACCACAAAAGGAACAATCCACTTTGACCTCAACTTACCACTCATGAGTCTGAGCCTAGAGTTATACAATAAAACTTTCTGTCCAACCACGAAGTCCTTCTTAGCTATCAAGCTGTCATGAAACTTCTTGGTCTTTTCCTTGTAGAATTTGGAATTCTCATAGGCTTCTAAACGGATCTCATCTAGCTCACTAAGTTGCAACTTCCTTTCCTTTCCAGCCTGATCAATAGAGAAGTTGTAGGTCTTTACAGCCCAGTAGGCTTTGTGCTCTATCTCTACAGGAAGATGACATGCCTTGCCAAAGACAACCCGATAAGGAGACATTCCTATGGGTGCTTTGTAGGCAGTCCTATGCGCCCAAAGGGCATCATCCAGCCTGGTGCTCTATCCTTTATGTTTGACTGCACAATCTTCTCTAAGATCCTTTTTATCTCCCTGTTTGAAATCTCAGCCTGCCCATTAGTTTGGGGGTGGTAAGGTGTGGAAATTCTGTACACGACCCCATACTTTTTGAGCAAGGCATACATGGATCTGTTACAAAAATGGGTGCCTTGATCACTAACGATGGCTCTAAGGACTCCAATCCTGCAAAATAGATTAGATCTAACAAAATCCACAACAACCTTAACATCGTTAGTTCTGGTGGGTTTGGCTTCCACCCATTTTGAAACATAATCAACAACAAGGAGAATATAAACAAAACCAAAAGAGACAGGGAAAGGCCCCATAAAATCTATACCCTAGACATCAAACACCTCACATAATAACATGGGTTGTTGAGGCATTTATTATCTCCATGAAAGTGAGCTGTCTACTCTCTGACAAGGCTCACAAGTGCTATAGATTCTACACGCATCCTTGAAGATGGTGGGCCAATAGAAACCGCAGTCAAGCACCTTGCGAGCTGTCCTCTGTATGCCAAGATGGCCACCTAGTGTGGAAGAATGACAGAATTGCAAGACCGAGTCTATCTCATGGTCTGGAATGCATCTCCAAATAACCTAGTCACTACACAACTTCCACAAATAGGGGTCATCCCAAATATAATGCTTAGCATCGCTCTTAATTTTATCATTTCGAGCTTTAGATGCTAAGGGAGGAAAAATAGAAGCAACCAAATAATTCACAATATTAGCAAACCAAGGAGTGGGGAAGGAATCAGAAATACTATACAGAATGTACAAGAGGTCATCCAGAAAATCATCCTGAATGGGTGAGTCTTCAGACGCACGCTTAATCCTACTCAGGTGGTCAGCCATGAGGTTCTGTGCACCACTCCGATCACGAATTTCCAAATCAAACCCTTGGAGCCAAAAGCATCCACCTGATCAATCTAGGCTTTGATTCAGCCTTCTCCAATAGGTACTTCAGAGTTGCATGGTCAGTATAAACAATAACACGAGTACCAAGTAAATATGAACGAAATTTCTCAAGAGCAAAAACTATCGCTAATAGCTCCTTCTCTGTGGTAGTGTAATTTGCTTGAGCAGCATCCAAAGTTCTGGAAGCATAGTAGATCACCCGAGGCAGCTTATCAATCTTTTGAGCAAGGACAACCCCCAATGCATAATTGGATGCATCGCACATTAGCTCAAATGGGGCTGTCCAATCAGGTGTCTGAATGATAAGGGTGGTAGTCACCGCACGCTTGAGGCAATCAAAAGCCTCTTTGCATCGGTCATCAAAATCAAACTACACCTCCTTTTGCAGCAAATTGGATAGTGGAAGGATCACTTTGATAAAATCCTTGATAAAGCGCCTATAAAACCTTGCATGACCAAGAAAAGAACGAACCTCTCACACGCAAGAAGGGTAAGGCAATTGTGAAATAACATCTATTTTTGCAGGGTCGACCTCTATGCCCCTACTGGAAATGATATGCCCTAAAACTATACCTTGTTCTACCATGAAGTGACATTTTTCAAAATTCAGCACAAGGTTAGTTTCAAAGCATCTACTAAGAATTTTATCCAGACTATCCAAACATGTATCAAAAGAGGATCCATAAATAGTGAAATCATCCATAAACACCTCTATGCAACTCTCTAAAAAGTCACTGAAAATGTTAAGCATACACCGTTGGAAGGTGCCAGGGGCGTTTCATAGGCCAAAGGTCATCCTCCTATAGGCAAAAGTGCCAAAGGGACAAGTGAATGTGGTCTTTTCTTGATCCTCAGGAGCAATATGAATTTGTAAATAACCAGAAAAACCATCAAGAAAATAGTAATGAGACTTACCTGCCAAGCGCTAAAGCATTTGATCAATGAATGGCAGGGGAAAATGATCCTTTCTGGTTACCTGGTTCAGCCTCCTATAATCAATGCAGACTCGCCAGCTGTTCTGCACTCTTGTGGGGATAAGCTCATCCCTTTCATTCTTCATTACTGTGAGGCCTGTCTTCTTAGGAACCACTTGGACTGGACTCACCCACTGGCTGTCAGAAATGGGGTAGATGATTCCAACTTGTAAGGGCTTGGTCACCTCCTTTTTCACCACATCTAGAATGACGGGGTTGAGTCGCCGCTGTGGATGCCTCACTGGCTTAGCTCCATCATCTAAAAGCATCCTATGCATGCAGGTAGATGGGCTAATACCAGGAATGTCTGCTAAAGTCCATCAAATGACTTTCTTGTGCTTCTTGAGCACTAGCAACAACTTCTCCTCTTGCTCAGCAACAAGGGAGGTAGAGATAATCATTGGAAATTTTTCCTTGTCTTCCAAGTAAGCATATTTGAGGGTTGCTGGTAAGGGCTTCAACTCTGGTGTGGGTGGTGGCTGAACAGTGGGAGGAACTAGGGTAGGAGAAGAAGAAGGTTCCTTAGCTTGTACCTCATAAAGCAAGTCAGAAGTATATGTACTTCCTGCAACATGGTTAGTGCATTCTGACTCTAAAAAATCTACATCAAGAGGTACAACACCCAGAAAATCAGAACCAGACTCAAATTCAGATTCATTCTCAGCATAAAAATCAGATAAGGATCAAATTCAAACTCAGATTCAGATTCAATGCATAAGGAATGAATGGTATGCATATCAGATAAAAATGGATGTTTCCTACCATGAAGAACAAAATCAAAATCAAACATATAATCATCAGCAATCTGATCAATTATCTCAGCATGAAAAATAGAATGATCCTCAGATGGATGTTTCATGGCATCAAGAATGTTAAAATGAACAACAATATCACCAAATTCCATAGACAATGTGCCAACATAAACATCTATCTTGGTTCGGGCTGTTTTCATAAATGGCCTGCCTAAAATAATTGGAATTGAACCATGGGAAAATCCCTCATCCATATTAAGAACATAAAAATCAACAGGAAAAATAAGTTCACCAATCCGAACCAGCACATCCTCTATGAAACCTGCGGGGTAAGCAACACTTCTATTTGCCAAATGAATCACCACATCTGTAGATTGCAAAGGTCCAAGAGATAAAGAATTGAAAATGGACAGAGGCATGACACTAACTGATGCTCCTAGATCTAGCATGGCATTCTCAAATTTACTGTTCCCAATAATGCAAGGTATACAGAAAGTACCTGGGTCCTTACATTTATCAGGAATGTGAGGAACAGATTTACCTATCAATGTTGACACATTTCTGCCCATGCTAATCCTTTCATTGCCTTTGAGCTTCCTTTTGTGGGTGCACAACTCCTTTAGAAACTTGGCATATCTTAGAATCTGCTTGATGGCATCTAGCAGAGGTATGTTCACCTCTACTTTCCTGAAGGTCTCCAAGATCTCCTTTTCCGCTTCTTCCATTTTTTTGTTTGGAATTGCTCTAGGTGGGAATGGAAGAGGGATAAGAGGCTGCTGCAAGTCAGAGCTACTAGAAGAAGGTCCACCTGCATGAAAATTTTTGTTAGCTCCCTGATCAGGAAGCTTCCTCTTCTGTGCAACTATCTCATCTTATTTTTCAGGTTTAGAATGAAGCTTGACAGGTTTAGGTGTAGGTGCTGCTATTGGTGGAGACACTTGAATTTGGTTGCCAGACCTCAAGGTGATGGCACTCACATTTTTCGGATTTTGCACAGTCTGTGAAGGCAATTTGTCAGAATTTTGGGACTGAGCTTGAATCCACTGAGTAGCCATCTGCCCCATCTGATTTGTCAGACTCTGAATGTAGGCTCTTGTCTCTTGCTGAAATTGCATATTCTGGATGGTCATTTGCCTCACTAACTCTTCTAAGGAAGGTTGAGGAGGAGCCTCAGTTGCTTGTTGTTACTGCATTGGAGGCGGAACATATGGCTTGCTTGGACCAGCAACATTCTGGAAGGGAGGGACAGGCTGTTGTTGTTGTGGAGGACTTGTCCATCTCAAATTTGGATGATTCCTCCAACCTGGATTGTATCTGTTGCTTGAAAGATCATAATTATTCTGCTGTTGTTGGTTTTGATGTTGAGGGGGTCTATTATAAATGTTTGCAGCATAAGCTTTAGGTTGCTCATTGACTCCAGATTCCTGCAAAGAAGGAAAAAGATCTATATGGTGATCTGCAGAAGAACATAGACCATAGACTCTTGCAACAAGTGTATATTTCTGATTCATGGCAGGCTGAGTTACTAGGTTGACCAAGGCATCAAGTTTTCCCTCAAGCTTTTTATTTTCAGTAGATGAAGATGAATCCATGGCCACCTCATGGACTCCTCTAAGGACAATAGCATCATTTCTTGCACTGAGTTGTTGGGAGTTGGAAGCCATCTTCTCAATCAAATTCCTAGCCTCAACAGGGGTCATATCACCAAGAGCTCCACCACTGGCAGCATTAATCATACTCCTCTCCATGTTGCTAAGTCCCTCATAGAAATATTTAAGAAGGAGTTGCTCAGAAATCTGGTGGTGAGGACAGCTTGCACGCAATTTCTTGAATCTTTCCTAGTACTCATACAAGCTCACTCCACTAAGTTGCCTGATGCCTGAAATGTCTTTTCTGATGGCAGTGGTCCTAGATGCAGGGAATAATTTCTCCAAGAGCACCCTCTTAAGGTCATCCCAGCTGAAAATGGACCTGGGAGCAAGGTAGTATAGCCAATCTTTAGCCACTCCCTCCAGAGAATGAGGAAAAGCCTTTAGAAAGATATGATCTTCTTGGACATCAGGGGGCTTCATGGTGGAACAAACAATATGGAACTCCTTAAGATGCTTATGAGGATCTTCACCTGCAAGACCATGAAACTTGGGCAGCAAATGTATTAGTCCAGTCTTGAGAACATATGGAACACCCTCATCAGGATATTGAATGCACAAGCTTTCATAAGTGAAATCAGGTGCAGCCATCTCCCTAAGAGTCCTCTCACGAGGTGGAGGTTGAGCCATGTTCTCAGTATGAAAGTTAGTAGTGGAATGTTCAAAATCAGAATATTTAGAATCACCCTCAACAGAATGCTTAGAATGCTCAAAATGCACAAAATGACAAGGATGCACACTATGCCTAACTAATCTATGAAAGGTTCTATCTATTTCAGGATCAAAGAGTTGTAAATCACCTGGATTGCCCCTAGTCATGCACTATATGCAGCAAATAATGTGTTTCTCAACAAGCACCTAACAAGGGGGTAAAACTACAACTATTCTCAAACAATATCAAAATGAGTTGAAATTTTGTGAGGAACACCCTAAAATCATGAAAAGATAGCACAAAAAATTTCAAACAAAAATTCAAAGTCTAACTATGAAAACTACCTAAATAGGACAATAATACTTGAAAAATAAAAAAAAAAACTTAGTAAACAGCTGATTTTTGGAGCTTGGGAGACCCCAACCGGCTAAAGTGGGTCGTCATAGTATGGGAATTGTTTTTCTACCCCAAATGCATATATAATAATAGTCGTTCTGATACCCGGAGCAAAAGTTATGGCCGTTTTAAGTTTTGCTAAAAACAAGTTCCCAAAATTTTTGTCTCTCTCAAATACTACCACACCAAGTGCTCCTGGTATTTTTCACACAAAATATTGATCAAAAGAAGCTACCACACAAAAAATCAGCCAAAAATAACAACTCTAACTATCAAAACAAAAATCGCTAATTAAATTGCAAAATTAGTCGCTAATCACTGTTCAACACTGTTCACAGCAAAACACAAAGCTGCATGAGTCGCTGAATCAGTCGCTAAATATGGAATGCAACTGAAATGAAAAACAGAATGCTACACAAAATAAGATAACTAAACACTATTATGAACCTTTGGCCCATTGCTCCCCGACAACGACGCCAAATTTGATCGAGGCCCTACCCGAATCAAATAAACATTAAAAATGCAGTATCTAGGAAGTGATCCTAGGTCGTCTCCCAACAAGCAATGGTCAACCAAACGTTCATAACAGATAGTAATAAAACAGTAACGAATTGGGGGGGGGGGGGGGGAGGGGGAGGGGTTGTTTGTTTTTGTATATTAAATAGCGAGAAAATTTTAATTAAAAAATATCAGGATTAAAAACACATTGTTTCCTCTTGATTCACAAGCAAGTCTCTTATCCTAGGTTACGAGAATTTATCCTTTATCAGTTCAACCACTTAATCCAACCCTAAATTAAATTACTAAGCGAAATTTAACATAAGGCAGTCATTATGTGATTAAGCAACACATACACCAATTAATCATGAACGAAACTGATCATTAAGCATGAATGTAAATTAAGTGCATAGACAATTAATCAAGCACTAAGCATGCATGGATTAATAGCAACAAATACAGAGTAATTGGTGAAGAGGAAAAACTGATCAGAATTCAATAGTAATAATAAAACCTCAAAGAGAGCTGTGCTTGATCCTCAAGAGAAAACAATGCTGGAGACTTAGCCTTCCATTAATCAGTAGAAAACGAAATTGCAAATTAAAGCAGAAAATGAATTTTATTGCTACGTGAATAGTAAAAATTGGAATTGCAAAACCTAAAATTATTCTTTCTCCCAAAACAAAAAGGCTTCCTAAAACTAGAACCTTGGTGCTGTTATATAGGTTCTCAGCCCCCAAAGCTTACAAATCTGTTTTAAGTCCAAGCCCATTAATATAATAAAATTTGGACAAGATATGATAAGATTTGATAAAATAAAATCTAAATGAAATAAAATCTAGATAAGATAAGATAAGATAAAATCTAGATGTAATAATATCTAGATGAGATAAAATCTGGATAAGGTAAGATTTGGTAGAATAAAATTGTCTGCTCTCTTCAAGTCCAAGCCAAATTCCGGATTTAAGCCCAATTGCTTATAATTCTCCTGAAATTAGATTAAAAACACAAAATTAGTCAAGTAGGTCCAAATGATAAAATTGCATAATTAATTTGACAATTAAGGCTAATCAGTAATTAAAATGGTGACAAAAAGGGTTAAGAAATAGGAGAAAATAATGACACATCACCAAGCAATGCAAGTCATCATATTTTGAGCGATTCCTTTTGTTAATGTTGCTTATTTTCTATAACCAACAAATATAAAAAGTCAGTAATAAAAATAAGCATATAATATGTAATTGTTATGTTAGCCAAAGGTTGATGACATTGTACATGTATACTTGTCTTTTCTCAAAGCACCAATAATATAATTAATCATGATATTAAGAAGAACCAACCCTTGGATTTGGGATGTAAGCAATCATTTCCTCCTCAATTTTGCTCTCATCATATACTTTTGTTTTCAGTTCATATTTAAATTGTCTCTATTTCAGACTCATGTCATCAATCAATATTTCCTTTGTTTTTTCAATTAACTCAAGAACATATTTAAACTTAATCTATTATAAGTATCATTAACAAACAAAAAAAATACCATTTTGTTAGACATTACAAAACATAAAATTTTACAAGAATTAAAATGAAACAACACTTATAAAGTATTAATTATACTATACTTGAATCAATTCAACCATGTTGGTAATATAGTCCTCATGCATGTCTTTCCAGCTAAAAAAATTGATATGAGCACATTGGTGTCTCCTTACCAAGCTCCCAATTACATTCAGTAGAGTTTTCCCTTCACAACCCATAAGATTGCCCTAAGGATCTACTTCAACAAGTACGGATTCTCCATCTGACATGTCCCACATCTAGCATATGTGTATAACCTCTAGTCCTCTTTTCACCTAAATCATTCATGGATATGACATTTAATATATATATATATATATATATATATATATATATATATATATATATATATATATATATATATATAGAGAGAGAGAGAGAGAGAGAGAGAGAGAGAGAGAGAGAAGTGTATATACTTGCATTGTTTAAAAAATAAAAAATTATACTTACCTTTAGTTGAACTTTCACTTGCACTTCCAAGAGAAGTATGAGACTCAACATGACTTTCTTCTTGTATGTGATGTTCTGTTTGTGATTATGAATTTAGTTAATGATGCAATCCTTCCAAAGAGAGGACCCATCATCAGAGTCATGGCTAGGAGACTCCAAGAAGACTGGGCCAAAGATGCAAGAGAAGGGCCTAGGATTCTCATGAGCCTTAGGGTAAATTTTGGGCCCATGGTGTAACACCCTAATATATATATCTATATATTATTGGTAATTATGTTTAATGTTTGATTATTTGTTGCGTTATTTTCATCCGTAATTATTTTTAAGGAGGTTAATTTAGTTAAAAGAGGGGTGTGGATAGATAAGGATCTAGCTTCTCAAAGAAGCCACGATGAAGCTTCTGGAGGAAGCCTTTTAATGAAGCTTCTAGAGAAAGCTACATGAAACTGCCTCGGTAAAAACGCTGCCCAACCTTCGTTAACCGTTGGATCTTCTCGAAATTTGGTCTGAAACTTCAAAAGACACTTGTCCACGATATGACCGTTGGGATCTTTTAGGAGATATCTGGCGTATTCTAGAAGCTTCCGTTCCCAAGAGCATTCCTTATTTAAGCACTTCAGCCTTTGCTTTCGTGTAGCTTAGGAAAAATGCCATTTCTTCTCCTTTCCTTCTTCCAAAGCCATTTCTAATGTCCCAAGCACTTTCTCCATCACCCACAGCCACCATTAGCCACCGCAAAACGTTGTTGTTCTTCGTTGAAACTCCACAATGAGAGGAACCCGTCGATTGGAGCGGAATCTTCCAACTTGGCTCGTGGTTGCGGTAGAGAATGAAACCCTAATCTGACCTTTCATTTTTTTTCGAGGTAACCATGGTTCTACGCTTGTTTCTTGTTAGTTTCATCTTGTCTTTGCATCTTTTCTGACTTTGGAACCGCCATTGCATGTCTTATGCTTCCTTTGAAAAACCTTAGAGAAAGAGACTTTGTAAATGCTATCCTTTTACGAAATGCATATTATTTTCGTAACCTACATTGAACCCCGGTCACATTGGCGTGGTCGGAATTTCCAAATGAAGTTCCTTTGTAAAACCCAAAATGCTCTCACCTCTTTCATGTAGTGATGCAGGTGTTTGACCCAGAGCACTGTTACTAGCTTTGTTTTCTGAAATCCATACTAAGTCTCATTCATTTTGGCATGGTAGAGGCTTGTGTGGAATCGACGAGCAAGGACAAAAAGGAATCTTCAAGTGACACGACGAGGAATCCGCGAGGTAGCTCACGATAGGTAAAGGGAGTTTATTATAAAATTTACCGTTTTAACACCATAGTTAGGGTCAGGGAACCTAGCTATGAGGATATCCGTCTCTCTCTCACGCGGTTTTTTTTTCAAAAAAAAAAAATATTTTTATATATGGGGGGGGATATATATATATATATATATATATATATATATATATATATATATATATATATATATATATATATATATATATATATATATATATATATATATATATATGTATGTATGTATGTATGTATTGTGATGAATGATATTGTTTTGGTTGTTCGAAATGTGTTGTTTGAAGACCATGTCAACATGAATTGTTATTATTGATGAATATGTGAATATGAAATGAGGTTGTTGTTGTTGTTGATAACATCATTGAGATGAGATGATATGTATATTGTGAATGACATGGAAATGGAATGTTGATTGATGTTGGAAATGCATTGGCATGTGCATGTTGTGTATGTTCGTGGGGGGCACTATGCACTAACCTTCCAGGGTCTTTGGCACTAGCTTTTGGCCATGATCATACGTCGTATGGAGTGTATGTCATGGGGGGGGGGGGTAGAGTGCACTAACCTTGTTGGATGGCCCAGACATGGGCAACTAGCATGGTTAGAGAATCTAAGCATTTCTGAGAGGATGCTTAGGCGCTTTAAAATGTCCATGGTCTTTGGCACTCACTTTTGGCCGTGATCATAGCTCATACGACACAGGAAATAGAGTAACTGTGGCCAAGTTTACTTTGTACTAGGGGGCTTGTCACCTGGTAGGGAACACCTTTGGGCTCCCAGGCTGATCACCTATGGGAGGGGGGTTGTTATGTGCACAACCGGGTGGTCTCGACAAACTCTGCACAGTTCCCTAAGTGAGAGTGTCGTGAGGACATGCTTAGGCTATTTCCTGAGATTTGGTTGTTGTTGGTACGTACCACATTGCATCTGAGTGTTGAGTCAGGTGCATGCATCATTCAGTGAAGTCTTGATTGGGTCCATGGATGGATGATGAGTAATTGTTGGATGTGAATGATGAATATTTGTTGGATATGAGTGTTGAATAATGATTATTGCGTATGCTTATCATGTTTGCCTATGTTCCTTGCTAATTGTGGTTATTTGGAATTGGTATTGGTTCTTTTATAATAAACTCACCCTTGCAATTTTGTATCGTGTGGTTGATACCTGTGATGATCACGAACCTTGTTCGTGGGAGCAGAATGACAGTGGCAGGGTGTAGGGAGTAAGATTCTGGTGAGGAGCCACCGAGCCGACGTGATGACGTTGGCGTTATTTTGGGAGAGAGTTGTGTTTTGTAATCAACTCCTCCGTAGTTGGTTTTTAAGTTTTATTTTGTTGAGTTAAAGATGTAAAACTGGAATTTTAATTATATATATATATGAACATATTTAATTTTCGTTATGTGTATGACATGTACTGAATTATTATTTCTATGTAATTATGCATATTCACTTAAGTAATGGCGTGTTGTTGGATGAATTTATGTTGTGACAAAATCACTTCTATTTTCATAATAAAAAAATTAAGGGAGTTCTTTTTATAAAAATTGAAATTATTGAATATTAGAGTGTGGATATCGTAGCGACGAGGCGGGTCGTTACATTTAGTGGTATCAGAGCCAGGTTGAACCTTTCGGCCAGTGATTTGTGAGTCTGCTATGTTTTTCTGTGCATTCTCTAGTTGTTTTGTTGAATGCTTGGTGTTGGTTGTTTGCTGATGTTTGATGTTCATTGTTTGCTATTAGCACTTACTCACTAGTTGTGTTTTAATGAGCTATAGAGATTTGATTGTTGTAGTCGTATTGAATTTGTTTTTCTGATGTCTGCTATACCATGAATTTCAAAGCCAGGTCACGAATTATCAGACTGGCCACCTGTATAATTTGTGAAGGGCAATGGAATGATATGGCAAGCGATCAGAAAATGCAAATGATGGAAAGTAGGTGTTAATGTCTTGAGGCATCAACTCTTAAGAGTAACTGAGTAGGAATTGTAATGGTTGTGATTGTTGTGTGGTTCTTTGTTTGTGTGTATTCCTTCCATGTCTAACTCCCTGGTGTGTATAGGGAGTGATGGCTGGACGGAATGATCATGCAATAGTGGATGCCCTTCAAGCCTTAGCTCAGGCTATAGGGAATCCGAATAGAGGAGAAGTTGGTGGAGCTGTTGAGTACCAGGGGTTGGATCGCTTCCAACAAAACAACCCTCCTTCTTTTAATGGAGGATACAACCCAGATGGTGTTTAGAGCTGGATAAGGGAAATTGAGAAAATTTTCCGAGTTATGGCATGTATGGAGAGGCAAAAGGTTCCTTTTGGTACATATACTCTAGTGGAAGAGGCTGAGTATTAGTGGGAGAATACTCGCCAATGCCTAGAGGCTGAAGGTCAAGATGTGACCTGGGATGTCTTCAAGAGAGTGTTTTTGGAGAAATACTTTCCTGAGGATGTTAGGAACAAGAAGGAGATGGAGTTCTTGGAGCTTAAGCAAGGAAGTATGACTGTGGCTGAATATGCGGCGAAGTTTGAGGAGCTGGTGAGGTACTTTCCCCATTATCAAGGGAGAGATGGTGAGAGTTCCAAGTGTGTAAAGTTTCTGAATGGCTTATGACCTGAAGTGAAGCAAGCTGTGAATTACCAAGGTGTTCGTCAGTTCCCACTTTTGGTTAATATGTGTCGGATTTGGGATGAAGACTCCCGAGATAGGGCGGCCTATTATAGGAGTACAGGTCCAATGAGGAACAAAAAGAATGGGCCTCAACATCGAGGAAAACCATATTCGACTCCTCTTAAGCAATATGGTAACCGCCATGGCAATCAGAGGGTTGTTGCTAGGGGATTTGCAGGTGGTAGCGGTAGCAAACCCAATACGTTCTCCACTCATATCATTTGTTACAAGTGTGGTAAGCCAGGGCACATCTCCTCGAATTGTCCCGATATAGGCGTAACATGTTTTAATTGTGGACAAAAGGGACACACTCAGAGAGATTGTTCACGACCCAAGAAAGAGCAAAATGGTGGAGGCCCGAATGACCAAACTAGACATCCAAAGACCACGGGAAGAATCTTTACCCTTAATGGTGCTGAAGCTTCGAAATCCAAAGATCAAATCCAAGGTAGATGTTTCATAAATGGGATTCCTTTGCTTGTGTTGTTTGATTCTGGTGCCACCCATTCCTTTATATCTTGTTTATGTGTAGAAAAACTTAAGCTTTCTGTGTCTTCTTTAAATAAAGATCTAGTAGTAGAGACCCCTACTAGTGGTTCTGTGTTAACTTCTGATGTGTGTTTGAATTGTTCTGTGGAGATTTCTGGTAGGATATTCTAGATTGATTTGATTTGTTTGCCTTTGAGCCAGATTGATGTTATTCTTGGTATGGACTGGTTATCTTCCAACCATGTCTTGTTGAACTATTTTGATAAAAGTGTGGTGTTTGATGATTCTGGAGTGAGTAAGGATATGCTGTTTATCTCTGCCAACCAAGTTGTGACATCTTTAAAGGAAGATGCTCAAGTATACATGATCTTGTCTAGCCTAGAAGTAGAGACAAAGGTTTCTATGTGTGACCTCCCTGTTGTTAGAGAGTTTCTGGAAGTGTTTCCTAAGGATATATCCGGTCTGCCACCTGAAAGAGAGATAGAGTTTTCCATAGACTTAGTACCTGGTGCTGGACCCATATCCATAGCTCCTTATAGGATGTCTCCTATAGAGTTAGCTGAGCTTAAGAAACAGTTAGAGGAGTTGTTGGATAAACAGTTTATTAGGCCTAGTGTATCTCCGTGGGGAGCCCCAGTGTTGCTAGTGAAGAAGAAAGATGGAACCATGAGGTTGTGTGTGGATTACCGCCAGTTGAATAAGGTAACGATTAAGAATAAGTACCCTTTGCCTAGAATAGATGACCTTATGGACTAGCTGGTGGGAGCTTGTGTGTTTAGTAAGATAGACCTTAGGTCGGGTTATCATCAGATCCGAGTGAAGTCTAAGGATATACCAAAGACTGCTTTTAGGACCCGTTACGGTCACTATGAGTATCTGGTCATCATGCCCTTTGGTGTGACTAATGCTCTAGGAGTGTTTATGGACTACATGAATAGAGTTTTTCACCCTTACCTTGATAGTTTTGTGGTAGTATTCATAGATGACATGTGGGTATACTCGAACACTAGAGAGGAACATGAAGAACATTTGAGGATTGTGTTGCATACCCTTAAGGACCGACAACTCTATGCTAAGTTGTCCAAGTGTGAGTTCTGGTTAGAGAA